>NW_017671522.1:0-47659 GCF_001879085.1 Nicotiana attenuata
AACCAAAATACAGACTCAATGATTGAAAAATCAGGATACATTAAGCTTCAACTACTGGGGCCCGCGGGGCATCATTCGGCCTCGCCGCGGGCCTATGTGCAAGACCCCCTTGCAGTCGCTCCAGATCACTCATAACCTGACGGACAAAAATCATCACTGCAGCAAAGAAGGTGGTACGAGTCATCGATATCTCCAAAAACCCCTCCAAACCAAATTTAAAAGAACTTCTAAAACCTTCAAGAACCAACTTTAACTATTAGGCGCCAAAACACTCCCGGGTCATCCAAAACTCGATCCGAACATACGCCCAAGTTTGAAATCATCATACGAACCTATTGGAACCATCAAATCCAGATTTCGAGGTCATTTACACAACATGTTGACCGAAGTCAAACTTGGCCTTTTAAGCCAACCTTAAGGAACCAAGTGTTCCGATTTCAACCCAAACTCTTCCAAATTCCGAAGTACCCATCCCCGTAAGTCATAAATCAGTAAAAGCAAGTACGGGAAGTCTCATTTAGGGGAACGGGGTTCTAGAAAGTAAAACGATCGGTCGGGTTGTTACATTCTCCACCTCTTAAACAAACGTTCGTCCTCGAACGGGTCTAGATTCATACCTGAAGTGCTGAATAAGTGTGGATATCTACTCCGCATGTCCTCCTCGGACTCTCAGGTCGCCTCCTCGACTGGTTAGCCCCTCCACTGAACTTTTACCGTGAAAATCCTCTTGGATCTCAACTGGAGATCCTGTCTAGCAACAATGGCAACTGACTCCTCCTCATAACCAATCTCTCATCTAGCTGGATAGTGCCAAAATCTAACACATGCGACAAGTCGGCGTGGTACCTCCAAAGCATAGACACGTGGAAAACCGGATGAACTCCTGATAGGGTGGGAGGTAAAGCAAGCTCATAAGAAACCTCCCCAACTCGCCTTCACACCTCAAATGGGCCTATAAACCTGGGCCTCAACTTGCCCTTCTTCCCGAACCTCATAATACCCTTCATCGGTGAGACTTTCAAGAGAACCTTCTCTCCTACCATAAATGATACATCACGCGCCTTCTGATCCGTGTAACTCTTCTGTCTAGACGGTGCTGTGCGAAGTCGCTCCTGGATCAACTTTACCTTTTCCAAGGCATCCTTTACTAAATCAGTACCATATAAACTAGCCTCGCCGGGCTCAAACCACCCGATGGGAGAACGGCATCGCCGACCATACAAAGCCTCAAATGGAGCCATGTCAATGCTGGACTGATAGCTATTGTTGTAAGCAAACTTGGCCAAAGGCAAGAACTAATCTGACTGCCCTCCAAAGTCAATCATACATGCTCTGAGCATGTTCTCCAGGATCTGAAATGTCCGCTCTAACCGCCCGTCGGTCTGTGGATGAAATATTGTGCTAAGCTCTACACTGGTCCCCAACTCACTCTGTACGGTTCTCCAGAAATGTGAAGTGAATTGAGGGCCTCTATCTGATATGATGGAAACAGGCACACCGTGGAACCGAACTATCTCCCGAATATAAATCTGGGCCAACTTCTTTGAAGTATATATAGTCACAACCGGAATAAAGTGTGCCGACTTGTTCAACCTGTTGACAATGACCCAAACTGCATCAAACTTCCAAGGTCCGCAGCAACCCAACTACAAAGTCCATAGTGATGTGCTTCCATTTCCACTCAGGTATAGTCATCTGCTGAAGTAGGTCACCTGGCCTCTGGTGCTCATACTTGACCTGCTGGCAATTTAGACACCTAGCTACATACTCCACTATGTCTTTCTTCATCCGCTGCCACCAATAATGCTATCTCAGGTCACGATACATCTTCGTAACACCTGGATGAATAGAATATCGAGAACTGTGTGCCTCCTCTAGAATCCTTCCCTCAATCCATCGACATTAGGAACACATAGACGACCCTGGAGTCGCAGAACACCATCCTCGCTAGTAGAAACCTCCTTGGCACTACCATGTAGTACCGTCTCTCTGAGAACTGCCAAGTGCGGATCGTCAAACTGTCGAGCCTTGATCTGTCCCAATAGTGAAGACTGGGCAACAACACATGCGAGAACTCGGCTGGGCTCTGAAATATCCAGCCTCACAAGTCTGTTAGCCAAGGATTGAATGTCCAAAGCTAGTGGCCTCTTCTCTGCTTAAATGAATGCCAAGCTACCCATACTCTCTGCCTTCCTGCTTACGGCATCCGCGACCACATTTGCCTTGCCCGGATGGTAAATAATGGTGATGTCATAATCCTTCAGTAACTTAAGTCATCTACGCTGCCTCAAATATAGATCCCTTTTCTTGAACAAATGCTGCAAGCTGCGATGATCAGTATAAACCTCACATGACACCCCATAAAGGTAATGCCTCCAGATCTTAAGAGCATGAACAATCACGGCTAGCTCTAGGTCGTGCACAAGGTAATGCTTCTCATTAATCTTCAGTTGATGTGAAGCATATGCAATAACTCGACCCTCCTGCATCAATACACAACCCGAGCCAACGCGTGAAGCGTCGCAATACGCCGTATACATCCCCAAACCGGAAGGCAACACTAGAACCGGTGTCGTAGTCAAAGCTGTCTTGAGCTTCTGAAAGCTCGCCTCACAATCATTAGACAAACGAAACGGAGCACCCTTCTGGGTCAATATAGTCAAAGGTGCTGCAATGGATTAAAAGCCCTACAAATCGGCGATAATAACCTGCTAACCCCAGGAAACTCCCGATCTCAATCACCGAAGTGGGACGTGGCCAACTCTGAACTACCTCAATCTTCTTGGGATCCACCTTAATACCCTCACCTGATACAACATGCCCCAAGAATGCCACAGACTCTAGCCAAAACTCACACTTGGAGAACTTAGCATACAGCTTCTTTTGCCACAGGGTCTGAGGCACCACTCTCAAATGCTGCTCGTGCTCCCCCAGGCTACGTGAGTAGATCAAAATGTCATCAATGAAGACAATGACGAATGAATCAATATAATGCCTGAACACCTTGTTCATCAAATCCATAAACACCTCCGGGGCGTTAGTCAAGCCGAATGACATCACTAGAAACTCACAATGGCCATATCTAGTATGGAAGGTAGTCTTCGAGACATCCGAGTCCCAAATCTTCAGATGATGATACCCCGATCTCAAGTCGATCTTAGAGAACACCCTACCACCTTGCAACTGGTCAAACAAATCATCAATACGCGGCAATGAGTACTTGTTCTTGATGGTGACTTTGTTCAACTGGCGGTAATCAATGCACATCCGCATAGTCCCATCTTTCTTCTTCACAAATAACACTGGTGCACCCCAAGGTGATACACTTGGTCTCATAATCCCCTTTGCTAATAACTCCTCAAGCTGCTCCTTCAACTCCTTCAACTCTTTCGGAGCCATGCGGTATGGTGGGATAGATATAGGATGGGTACCTGGAGCCAAATCAATACAGAAACCAATATCACAATCCGGTGGCATGCCTGGAAGGTCAGAAGGAAACGCATCAGAAAATTTCCGGACTACTGGCACTGAATCCATCGTCAGAGACTCTGCTATAGTATCACGAACATAAGCTAGATAAGCCAAACAATCCTTCTCGACCATATGTCGAGCCTTCAGAAAAGAGATAAACGAACTAGATGTACTAACGGAGGAACCCTTCCACTCCAATCTCGGCAACTCTGGCATCGCTAAAGTTCTTGGCATGGCAATCAAGGTGGCATGATATGGGGATAACCAGTCCATGCCCAGGATGACCTCAAAGTCGGTCAAATCAAATAATAGGAGGTCCGCTCTAGTCTCGAACCATTGAATGTGGCCACACAGGACTGATAGATTCGATCCACAACCACAGAATCGCCCACAGGAGTGGACACATAAACAGGAGTACCCAAGGACTCACGAGGAATATCCAGGAAACGAGCAAACAGAGATGATACATATGAATAGGTAGACCCTGGATCAAATAACACCGAAGCATCCCTACCGCACACAGAAATAATACCTCTAATCACAGCATCTGAGGCCAATGCATCTGGTCTGGTCGGAAAAGCATAGAATCTAGCTGGAGCGCCGCCTGGCTGGACTCCACCTGACTGAGTAATAGCTGGATGACCTCCCCCTACCTATCCTCCACCTTTAGGACGGCCCCTACCAGCCTGCCCTCCACCTCTGGGCGGCCGGACAGTCGCTGCTGTAATTATGGGCTACTGACCCTGCTGCACAAAGAAGCCTTAATAGCCGGTGGGTGGTATGAACTCTCCGGCATGGTACTAAAATAGGGGCTGGAAGAATCCTGGTGGCCTGAGTACCCACTAGAAGAACCCTGGATGGCTGGTGGGCGGTAAGAACTCTCTGGTATAGCGCTAAAATAGGGTCGCGCCGGAGCACCCCGAGGAGGTGGTGGTGCTGAATATGGGGGCCTGCTAGGCTGACCACTCCCAAACTGACCTCTGCCCCTAGCCGGGGCACCTCTAAACTCTCTAGAAAAACGGGCCCTCTTTTCCTGCTGCATCTGCTCTCTACCTCTCTGACGGTAGCCCTCAATCCTCTGAGCAATCTCCACTACCAGCTGATAAGAAGTCCCCATCTCAACCTCTCGGGCCATGTTGGCCCTAATACCGGAGTGCAACCCTACAATAAACCTCTGCACTCTCTCTGCGTCAATAGGTAGTATCATAAGTGCATGGCGGGACAACTCAGAAAACCTTGCCTCATAATCGGTCACTGACATCTGACCCTGCTCAAGCTGCTCAAACTGATACCACAACTCTTCCCTCTTAGAAGGTGGAATGTACCTATCCAATATAAGCTGTGTGAGTTGTCCCCAAGCCATAGGAGGAGAACCCACTGGTCTACCAAGAAGATAAGACTGCCACTATCTACGGGCTCTGCCCTCCAGCTGGAAAGTAGTGAAATCCACTACAAGAGACTCCAATATCCTCATGTTGTGCAGTCTGTCCCTGCACCTATCCATGAAATCCTGGGCATCCTCATGACGCTCGCCTTCGAAGACAGGAGGGTGTAGCCTAGTCCATTTCTCCGATAACTTCTACTGATCACCGTCCACAGCTGGTCTAGGCTCCGGTACAATTATTGCAACTGGCTGGGGCCCATCCGCGGGTAGTGCACCCGGAGTCTGATACACTGCAACTGCATGCCCAAGAGCCTGAGAAGTAGGGGTCTTTGCTCCCCCTCCCGCCTGGGATGTGGCTGGATCTGCTGGAAATAAACCAGCCTGGGTCATAGAATCCATGAACCACAGCATACGGCCCATGACCTCCTGAAAGCCCGGTGCTGACATGAAATCCGCCGGGGCAGGCTCTGCTACGGGCACCTCACCCTGCTCCTTAATGATGGGATCCTCTAGTGGATCTGCTGGCGGTGCAACTAGGACAACTCTGTGACGTCCTCGTCCCCTACCTTGGGTCGGTGCCCTCCCCTGGCCTCTAGCAACGGGGGGAGCAGCTCCTCCCGGGTCCAGAACGTCTGCTGTACGCGTTCTCACCATCTGTGACAGAATAAGAGAGAGAATTTAGTATACTATCAACTGCACGATAGAAGGTGAATAAAGAGTAGTTTCCTAACACCCTATAGCCTCTCGAAGATGAGTAAAGACGTCTCAGTACCGATCCGCAAGACTCTATTAGGTCTGCCCATAACTTGTGAGACCTACGTGAACCTAGTGCTCTGATACCATGTTGTCACGACCCAATTCCATTATAGGCCGTGATGGCGCCCAACACCGTTGTTAGGCAAGCCAACACCGATCAACTAGTGGTTTCCCATTAAAATAAATTATTAAGTAATAACATTTTCCTTATTTGTTAAAAGATTTAGGAATTTTCAAGTGAAACATAAATAAACGGAAGCAACAAGTACTAATCAGAATCATCTAAGCAAACACAAAATCATAGTCTACTAGTGAGTGTGCCAAGACCTGGTGTCACAAGTGTGTGGGCCATCTAGTAGAATATACAAAAGAATACTACTAGCCTACTGTTTGAGAGAAAATAGACAGAAAAGTAAAACATAAGGAAGTCTCCAACTGCTGCAGATCGGCTCGGAAGGCAGCTAACTGCGAAGTCTCGAAGTGGGGATCAACTACGCGCGCCGGACGGGTAACTAAATGCACCTGCCTCAGATCCTGTACAATTAAGTACAAAAGCGTAGTATGAGTACATAAACAATATGTACCCAGTAAGTATCCAGTATAACCTCAAAGAAGTAGAGACGAGGGGTCGACTTGACACTTACTAGGGCTAACAATAATATAATTAAAGTGTTATGCTAAGCATGGATAATACTGACAGTTCAATAACAGGAAGTGATAAGTTCTTCTTTCACAATCATAATTTCAGTTTCACTCATATCATTTAGCAACTTACATTTCAAGGCATTTAAGCAGTATAAATCACGGAGAGTTCCAAATAATTAACATGCGCAATTATGCCAAGGTCGTACGGCCCGGTCCAACATAATAATAAACTATGCACTACCGGAGGGTCGAACGGCGCGAATCATAGATGCATCTATTTACAACCGCGGTGCTCGGCCCGATCAACAAATAACAGTTATTTTCAATAAAACACAAGTTTCTCATTTACAGTCAAGTATCTCATACAAACCTTCAAGTAAGTGAATTTATCCTGATACAATTCATTTTTATAAATTTCTAACATGACTTAGGTGATTATATTAGCAAGTAAGGACGGAAACATTCCAATTATAGCATGATACGGATCCTAAACTACCCAGACAATAGAATACTAGTAGCTATGTACTGACTCTCGTCACCTCGTACGTACGTAGCTCCCAGAAATAGGTACAAACAATTATTTAATTCACCTATGGGGTTAATTCCCTCTTACAAGGTTAGAAAAGAGACTTACCTCGTCTCGAAGCCTACTTCCCAAATCAAGAACGCGCTCAAACCTCCAAATTTGACGCCAGACGACTCGAAACTAGTCAAACATTACATAAACTAATCAATCTATGCTCAAAAGTTCATATTTCCACCATTAAAGTGATCACCCAACCCAAATTGCAAGATTCCTAAAATTTACCCCCGGGCCCACATGCTCGAATTCCGAAATTTTCGAAAAATGTTGTTATCCATAACCTTAGGAACATAAATATATGATTTTTACTATGTTTCATAATAAATTTTATGGTCAAATCTTGTTTTTATCAAAACCCTAGGTTTTCCTCTAAACCCTTGTTTTTCACTAATTTTTACATGTTAATCTACCCATAATCTAGGTATTTAACTCACATTTGGTAGGAATTACTTACCTCCAAAAGCTAGGTCGAAATCCTCTCTTTGAGAGCTCTCTAATCGCCCAAGTGTGGAAGAAAATGAGTCAAAAATGCCTAACTCCCTTATTAAATGAAGTGCACTGCCCCAGCGATTTTCGCACCTGCGGTGCGTTGGCCGTATCTGTAGTCCCGCTTCTGCGGACGAGGGTCCACTTCTACGGAATTGGCTGGGCCGGCTGGGGTCGCTTCTGAGGACAGGCTCCCGCTCCTGTGGTCCCGCTTCTGTGAAAGGGCGCCGCAACTGCGGAAACTGGGCTGCTGATAACTAGGGAATATGACGCATTTTACACTCCTTCATGCTCAAGTTTTGATTAGAAATGTGTACAAAATAGTCCCAAAGGCTCACAAGTTGTGCTTGATTGCAGGTTTGAGCAACAAGGTGACAAGGTGTCAAAGATCAGCTCAAAGAGGAGTGAAACTTGCACAAGTACCAAGATAAGACAAAGCTCAGGCAAAACAGGGCCAGTGCGGCCGCACACCACAAGTGAGGTTCAGAGGCAATGCTGCCACATGAGGTTTTGTGCGGTCCGCACTGGGATCAATGCGGCCGCACTCGATTTAGTGCAGTCCGCAGAGAGAAGGTTCAGAGAGTTGCCAATTTCAAGTTTGAAGCCCAATGCGGTCCGCGCTCCATTTAATGCGGATTGCACTAGAAGCCACCGCGGCAGCACTAGACTTTGTGCGATCCGCATTGCCCAAGTTCAGAGAGCTGGAAATTCAGGTCAAGAGCCTTAGTGCGGCCGCACGTGATTTTGTGCGGTCCGCATTAGCCCTGTAGGGGAATTTTCGTCCGAGATTTTTAGCCTAGTATAAATAGATTCTTTTCCCATTTTTAGGCAAGCAGATAGTTTTGTACGTAGAGCTGCGCTCGTGACTTGGGTTATTTTGCTCTTTTGAGTAATTTTAGCTTAATTTTACCGTTGAATCTTCAAGTTCTTCTTAGTAATTAATTATTATTTATCTTCATCTATTTCTTTGTTTTTCTCTCTAATTATGAGTAGCTAGACCCATCAGCTTGGGTTGTGGCTCAACCCTAGTGTGGGTAATTGATGGGTCTTGTATTTTAGGGCTTGATTGACTATGGGTGTTTGATATTTGGGCTAATTTCATGTTTTATTGCTGAATTAGTGGTTGCAAACACTAGTTTGTGTTTAGTTGACTTTTGCTCTTCTTGAGAAAGAGAGCCTAAGTCTCTAAAATTAGTCCAACAAGGAATTGGGGCGTACTCAAGAGAATTGATAGCCCCAATTAAAGGGCTAAACCGAGAGATCGTAATACCCGACTTGAACCTTAATTGCTTGTGCAAATTTGCATACCCAATTGGTCTTGAGAAAGTCAATTCGGGCAAAATCACTCGAACTACCGAGAGGTATAGAGTGAGTAGAATCGAGCAATGGTTATATCATACTCCCCAAATGTGTCAATTCTTGCTTTAGACTCAAGAATCCGTCAATTGACCACCTAGGCGAAAGTCACTACCCTAGTGCCTTTTAATCATTTGAACAACTCGCAATAGTTTAATCCTTGCTTATTTTAGTTTAATTGAGCATTGTAGTTTTATAAAATTAGAATCATAATTAAAACCAAAAATGTGTAGAAGTGCAATTTGGAGAAAATACACAACTCCACTTTAGATAGATACCCAACTCCAATATCTAGCTCCCTATGGAAATCGATCCCAACCCTAAATCGGGTAAAAGCTGCTTCGACCCCTTTCTCGCTACTCAATAGTAGTGCAGGGTTGGCTCCAATCACTTTTTGGCGCCGTTGCCGGGGAGCTAACGGTTTTGGCTATCTATCTAAATAGTTTTGTGTTTTGTTCTTCTTTCCTTCTTTTTTACTAATTTGTGTGTGTCACAACTTCAGGTACAAAATGGCATTAAATGCTAATGACCCTCTTGAAAACGTGATTGCGGGGGAGGAGGTTGATGACAATGGGGATGAAGAGGTGTCTCTTGCACCTCAATGACAGCGCAGAGGCCGCCAGGCCAATGCAAATGAGAATATTCCAGACCCTCCTCCGCCACCTCCAAGAGTGGCTCCTAGAGTTCTTCCCAACCAAGGCTATGCAAGTGCAACTGTTCCGCCCCGGATCCGGGCGGGCAATTTTCAAATAACCAACGTGATGCTGACATTGTTGGAGCAGCGCGGGTACTTCACGGGTGATCCCACTCAGAATGCTTACAAACATCTCAAGGGGTTCGTGGATACCTGTTGGGGGAGCAAGCAAACCAATGTGTCCGAGGATGCACTTCGATTGAGGCTCTTCCCATTTTCACTTAGAGGGAAGGCATTGGGTTGGCTTGTGCGACTTCTCAACCATTCCATCACAACTTGGGATGAATTGGCGGATAAGTTCATTGCCAAATTTTTCTCACCGGGCCACATGGCAGCACTACGGGATGAGATCTTAGCCTTCAAGTAGGAGCCCACCGAACCATTGCACGAGATTTGGGAGAGATATAGAACTATGGTGAAGGAATGCCTCAACAATGATATGACCGAGGCTATGATACAACAGACCTTCTATCGGGGCATCAATACAACGAATCAATGCATAGTGAATCAATTGGTTGGGGGTAATTTCATGAAGCTGCCTTATGATGAAGCTTGTGCTATTCTTGACGAGATGGCTGACACATCATCCGCTTGGCAAAGTAGAGCCAATGTGCCACAGGGTGACCCCACGGTCACTCATTTACACAAAGAACTAAATGACCATAGACAGGCCATAACAGAACTTACAACAACAATGAACCATTTAGCAAAGTCACAGTTGCAACAAGTTCTGAATCCTCGCCAAGTAAATGCCATGAAGGGTGTCAACATGCTTGTAAACAATAGAAGACAAAGAGGCCAACAGAACCAAGGGAATTCGGATCAATTTGATAATGATTGTGGTGGATTCCAAGATGATTGTTATGATGAGCAGAACGAAGAGGTGCAATATGTGAATAATTACCAAGGCCAAAGAGGCAATTCTTCTAACCAACAACAACAATGGAGATCCCAAGGCAATTGGGTTAACCAACAGCAAGGTAACAATAATTGGAACAATCAACAACAAGGGAAAAATAATTGGGGAAATCAAAATCACAATCGGAACAATCAGGGAAACTGGGGCAACAACAACAATTGGGGTGGAAACAACAACAATCAGGGTGGATGGAACAATAACCAAGGAAATCAGGGGCAAGGCTTTCAAAGGCCCCCAATGTACCAACAACAGAGCAACCCACCGCCTTTTCCATCCCAGGGTCCTAGTTCTTCCAACAATGAAATGGGTATAATTGAAATAATGTTTGAACAAATGATGAAAAAAAATGCTGACTCTGATGTGCAATTGGCTTCTCACAACACTTCAATCAGGAATTTGGAGGTCCAGCTAAGCCAAATCTCACAGTTTTTAAATACTCTCCCTAAGGGGGCTCTACCGAGTGATACGGTGGTTAACCCAAAGGGTGGCAACAATCATGTTATGGCGGTAACTACAAGGAGTGGACGAGGCAGTTATGTGAATGCCTCCAAGCAAAAGCAAGTTTTAGGTGATAAAGTTGAGTTGCAAGAAGATGAAGTTCCTTTGGTGGTTGAGAATGTGGTTGATGAAAATGTAAATCAAGAAGTGAGGATTGATATTCGAGATGCCGAGGTGGAAACACAAAATGACGTGAACCCGTCCAGGGAACACGTAATAGACATGCCGGAGCCGGTTGTGCCAAAAGCCAAGGCACCCTTGCCTAGGCCACCTCCACCTTATCCTCAGAGGCTAGCCAAGCAGAAAAATGAGAATCAGTTCAAAAAGTTCATTGACATGATGAAGAGCTTATCCATCAATGTGCCTTTGGTGGAGGCTTTGGAGCAAATACCTGGTTATGCTAAATTCATGAAAGATTTGGTGACAAAGAAAAGATCCATGGACTGTGAAACTATCAAGATGACCCACCAAGTTAGTGCTATAGTACATTCAATGGCTCCGAGGTTGGAGGATCCCGGTGCTTTCACTATCCCTTGCACTATAAAAAGTGCAGACTTTGCTAAAGCTTTATGTGATTTAGGGCAAGCATCAACTTGATGCCCTACTTAGTTTTCAAGACTTTGGGCATTGGGCCACCAAGGCCAACTTCCATGAGATTGCAAATGGTAGACAGATCAATGAAGCGACCATTGGGTATTGTTGATGATGTGCTTGTCCGGGTGGACAAATTTATCTTGCTAGCTGATTTTGTGATCTTGGATTATGAGGTAGACTATGAAGTCCCGATCATATTGGGGAGACCACTCCTTGCTACGGGGAAGGCTCTAGTTGATGTGGAAGCAGGGGAACTCACTTTCAGGGTGGGTGATGAAAAGGTCGTTTTTCATGTGTGTAAGTCAATGAAAAAACCCAATTGTACAGAAGTGTGATCATTTGTGGATCTTGTCACGGTTGTGATAATTGATGATGCTAGTGCAATAATCAATGTGGAGGACCCTTTGGAGGCCATATTGTTAAATCTTGATGTCAATGATGTGAGGGCCCAGTGGAGTGCGTGAATGTTTTACATGGAATGGGCTCTTATTCTTATGAGCCTAGGAAACTCTCTTTGGATCTTGAAAATAGAAAGACCCCTCCAACAAAGCCTTCAATTGAGGAACCTACGGTGTTGGAGTTAAAGCCATTGCCTCCACACCTTAGGTATGAATTCTTATGCCCTAATTCAACTTTACCAGTTATTCTTTCCTCTTGTCTTACTAACATGCAGGTAGATGCCACATTGGCGGTGCTCAAAAAGCGGAAAAAGGCAATTGGATGGACTTTAGCTGATATTCGGGGAATAAGCCCCGCATTTTGTATGCACAAGATTATTCTGGAAGATGATGCAAAACCCTCCTTGGAACATCAAAGGAGGCTGAACGAGGCAATGCAAGAAGTTGTGAAAAAGGAGGTGATCAAGTGGTTAGATGCCGGAGTGGTGTACCCTATCTCTGACAGTTCGTGGACTTCACCGGTGCAGTGTGTGTCAAAGAAGGGTGGTATGAACATGGTGACCAATGCTAATAATGAACTTATTCCAACCCGGACAGTGACTGGATGGAGGGTGTGCATGGACTACCGCAAGCTGAACAAGGTGACCCGCAAGGATCACTTCCCATTGCCTTTCCTTGACCAGATGCTTGATTGTCTTGCTGGGCGTCCCTTCTATTGTTTCTTGGATGGATATTCGGGGTACAACCAAATTTTGATAGCTCCATAGGATCAGGAGAAGACAACCTTTACTTGTCCATATGGCACCTTTGCTTTTTATCAGATGCCCTTTGGGTTGTGCAATGCACTGGCAACACTCCAACGGTGTATGATGGCCATTTTCACCGATATGGTGGAAGATATTTTGGAAGTGTTCATGGACGACTTCAGTGTTGTGGGTGATTCATTTGATGAGTGTCTAAAAATCTGGATAGAGTGTTGGCCCGGTGTGAAGACACCAATCTTGTGCTAAATTGGGAAAAATGTCACTTCATGGTTGAGGAGGGCATAGTGTTGGGTCATAAAATTTCAAAGAATGGTATGAGGTTGACAAAGCCAAAATTGAGGTGATTTCAAGACTTTCTCCCCCCACTTCTGTCAAGGGGGTTAGAAGTTTTCTTGGGCATGCGGGGTTCTATCGGCGATTTATCAAGGACTTTTCGAAGGTAGTGAATCCTTTGTGCAAGCTGCTAGAAAAGGATGCCAAGTTTGTGTTTGATGAGGGATTATGCAAGCCTTTGAACTTCTCAAGCATAAGTTGACCACCACCCCGATCATTACCGCACCCAATTGGAGCTTGCCTTTCGAGCTCATGTGCGACGCGAGTGATGTTGCGGTTGGGGCCGGTTTGGGTCAAAGAGTGAACAAAATATTTCATCCAGTGTACTATGCGAGAAAGACAATGAATGAGGCTCAAAGGAACTACACGGTAACTGAGAAAGAGTTGTTGGCTGTTGTGTTCGCAATGGAAAATTTTCGGCCATATCTTATGGGAGCCAAGGTCATAGTGCACACCGATCATGCAGTTTTTAGGTACTTGATGACAAAGAAAGACTCCAAAGCTAGACTGATGCGATGGGTCTTATTACTTCAAGAGTTTGATTTGGAAATTGTGGACCGGAAAGGTAGTGAAAACCAAGTGGCGGATCATTTATCCCGCTTGGAGGAGGAAGGGAGGCCGTGTGATGGCCTAGAGATCAATGATACATTTCCCGATTAGCTGCTACTTTCTGTGTCGATGAGTGATATGACATGGTTTGCAGATGTTGCTAATTTCCTTGCGACTGGCATCATCCTGTTTGAGCTCTCTTCTAACTAAAGGAAGAAGCTCAAACGGGATAGTCTGGACTTCTATTGGGATGAGCCATACCTGTTCAAGATTTTCACTGACAAAGTGATCCGGAGGTGTGACCCTGAGGAGGAGCAATCGAGTATCATAGAGGCTTGTCATTCCTCTCCCTATGGTGGCCATCATGGAGGGGCGAGGACAGCTTCGAAAGTTCTAATTTGTGGATTTTATTGGCCAACTTTGTACAAAGATGCAAGTGATCTCGTCAAAAGGTGTGACCAATGTCAGAGAGCGGGCGGTATTTCGAAGAAAGATGAGATGGGGTATTGATTTCATGGACCCATTTGTAAGCTTGTGCAGAAACACCTACATTCTTGTAGCGGTTGATTATGTCTCAAAATGGGTCGAGGTCGTGGCTTTGCCAAACAATGAAGCTAGGAGTGTGGTTGCATTTCTAAAGAAGAGCATTTTCACAAGGTTTGGCACTCCTCGTGCAATTACAAGTGATGGAGGATCGCATTTTTGCAATAGAGCTTTTGACACCTTGCTTGCCAAGTATGGTGTCAACCACAAAGTGTCTACTCCTTATCATCCTCAGGCGAGTGGACAGGTTGAAGTCTCTAACAGGGAAATCAAGAGCATCTTGTCTAAAACAGTCAATGCCAATAGGACTGATTGGTCTAAGAAGTTGTATGATGCTTTATGGGCTTACCGAACTGCTTACAAGACTCCGATTGGTATGTCTCCGTACCGGTTGGTGTTTGGGAAAGCTTGCCATTTACCGGTAGAGTTAGAGCACAAGGCCATGTGGGCTTTGAAGAAATTGAACCTTGAATGGGATGTGGCTGCAAATCTCTGTGTTGAGCAACTCAATGAACTTGATGAATTCCGTTTCCATGCCTACTCCAGTTCTTCCTTGTACAAGGACAAGATGAAGTACCTTCATGATAAATATGCTCGTGGCAAGGAGTTTAAAGTAGGTGATTTTAGTGCTCTTGTTCAACTCTCGGTTACGGTTGTTTCCGGGAAAGCTAAATTCAAAATGAAGCGGACCTTTTGAGGTGGCGTTTGTGACCCCGTTTGGTGCCCTTGATTTGAAGAAAAAAAATGGGGAGATTTTTAGGGTTAATGGACACAGGGTCAAGCACTACTTGGAAAAATTTGATGATAGCCATGTGGTGGCACTTGTTCATTTCAAATGATTGGATGGTAACATGCGTCGTGTCGCGACGTTAAATCAGGCGCTTCTTGGGAGGCAACCCATGTGTTTTTCTTCTTGTTTTTCTTTGATTTTCATTGTAGTATAGGATTTATTTTTGGACTAACTGGTTGCGAGATGCTACAGGATTGTGTTGATACAGTGCAAGACATAGTCGAAAAAGTGTTCAAGTCTCTGAAGTTTTCAGTGCGGGCGCAGTCCATTTTGTGCGGCCCGCACTGATGAAGGATGAAAATACCAGCTTTCTGAAGTTTGCCACCGCAGCCGCATTACATTTTGTGCGGTCCGCAGTGGACCACTGCGGCCGCAGTCCATTTTGTGCGGACCGCAGTAGGTTGCCTTTTCAAACTTGGAAAAGGCTGTGTGGTGCGTACCGCAGTCCATTTTGTGCGGCCCGCATTGGTTAGGTGAGATGGGCCCCAGGACTTTTTCTATAAATAGTACCTGAGGCCCTCAGTTTAAACTTTTCGATCTTTTAACTCTCAGAGCTTCAAAATTACTGTTCATCTCCTCTCTTTGCACATAACTGATTTCCAAGGCTTATTCTTCATCATAGCATCTTACTTCTGGTAATTTCATCCCTTTTTCATTGTTAATTTTATTATTTTCATTAGATTTTAGCTTTTCTTCTGTTCTTCTCGTATTTTCTTTCAATTTGGTAGCTTAGGGTAGTTAATTTCTTGTTAAAATTAGAATTAGGTAGTTAAAATCACTAGGCAAACACTTAGGGACCTTTATTAGGTGTAAAATTAGACTTAAAATCAAAATACCTTAAACCCTAGGTTGGTGCTATTTTTGGTGCTCAGTGCGGACCGCGGTGGAAATTGTGCGGTCTGCGGTGCTTTATTGCGGTCCGCAATGGCATTTTGTACGGACCGTATTGATGCGTGTCTGTAATCTGATCTTTGAGGACTGCGGCCGCTCTACATTTTGTGCGGTCCACATTGGTCACTGTGCGGCCACACTACATTTTGTGTGGTACACACTGCCTGGATACAAAGAGTGGGTAGTCTGAACCCCACCTCTGTGCGGACCGCACTACATTTTGTGCGGACTGCACTGTTCAACCAACTGTCTGCAACATTTTCTTTCACTGCAATCTTGAACTTCATTGTATATACTGAGACTAACAAAGCATGACCGAATTTGTTTGCAGACAATGGTAAATCAAGAGGCCAGGGCGCTAAACAACAAGGTAGAGGAGATTCCTCCCGGGGGAGGGGACGTGGAAAGATAAGATTAACCCCCAAAGTTCGCGAAGCAATAAAAACAACAAGGAAGGCGATTCGGGCCGCTGATAGAGCTGCTTCCCATTCCTCGGGAAGTGAGTATGTGCCTTCCAAGGAGCTGACTGACTCTGATTCTGTTCCAGAATTTTTGGATGATTTCCCGGGCATATTCAGGCTGACAGATGAACCCACTCCTCCAGCATCCCCCACTACTCAGGCTTCAGTGCATGTATCTTCTGGGTCGTCTGAGGGCTCAGCCAAAGGCAATAAGGATGAGTACTCCACATCTCCCACAGCTTCGTTATCCGAAGAGGGTGCAGTAGGAGAAGAAGAGGTAGTAGGAGAAGGGGGGTGAACCTCAGGTGGGAGGTGTTGCCAGAACTAGAAACCCAGAAGTGTGGCAAGATCGATTTGTGAGTGAGGTGGCCTACCATAAATTCAGGGAATGGTGGCCGGTGAGGAAATTGATTCCGGAGAGAAGCTTTGTTGATAGAGACCTATTGCCTCACAACCCCAATATGAGAAGGCAATTTAGGGAGAGAATAGGTTGGACATACTTCTTGGGGGACTGTGTGGATGCGAATGAGTACTTGGTCAAGGAATTCTATACCAATGTTGCCCACATAAAAAAGGGCACCAAAGTGACCAAGGTGCGAAATTTGAAAGTGTTGTTTGATGGAAAGTCAATAAATGACTACTTGGGTTTTGATGAGGAGGATGAGTCACTGTACTTGGCATAGATGGAAGTAGGTGAGGAGGTCCGTCCTTGGTTGGCACAGTATCTGGCAATCCCAGGTACCACCCCCGATTGGCTGAATCCAGGAGTAAAAATTTTGAGAAGAAGTTTGAATTTCGAGGCCATGGGATGGGAAACATTCGTATGCAGCAGGTTGGACCCCACTAATCATGACAACTCCCTCCCTCTTCATCGGACAGTACTGGTAGCATCAATCATGGCAGGGTACCCGATTAACGTCGGGAATGTGATTTCTCGGGTGATCACACAGGTAGTAGTTGAAGGTGATAGAAACTACCCCTTCCCCAGCTTCTTGACCATGTACCTCCGGGACCTAAAAGTTGAAAAGCGGCCATTCGATATCAAAGTCAAAGCAAAGGCCCCGTTCTTATGGTACAGCATGCAGGGTGATGACAACCCAAAAAGCAAGACTATCAAGGGAACTGCCACTGCTCCAACTGGCCAGTCTAAAGAGCCAGTTGTGGTGGTGGCTCCTACTCAGACTGCCTCCACCTCAGCGGACATTCCCCCTGGTCCATCCACTTCAGCAGATCTATATATACCCTCTACCCGAGCCTACCCAGTGACTACACACCGACTGAGCCAGGCTCTTCTCAGCATCAACAACTGGATGCAGACAGCATCATCCAAGTTGTATGTTCTCACCACTACAGTAGCAGATCAGTCGGCACCTCCACCTCCGCAGGTCCCACAGTCTATTGAGGATGCCCTCAAGGAGATTCTAGAAAATCAGCAGAAAATCCTTGATACTCAGAAGAAGCTTACGGAAGTTGTGGGTGCTCATGGGAAAGCTCTCAAGGACCTTGCTAAGGAGGCCAAGGAGATGACAAAGACTCGGGCTTCCAAGGAGTCCGTGAAGGAGTTGAGGGTTGAGGTTGACAGATTGAAGGCAGATCATCTGCCTTTGGATTTACTGTTCCAGGACCCTGTGCCAGCAGCCCATCCCCAGCCAGTGCAGTCAGAGAGGCCTCCCAAGAGGCAGAGGGTGACTCCCCGTGCAGACGATGCAGTCATCCAGTTGGAGGACCCACCGGAGGCTTCCTCCAGTCAGCCACAGGATGCAGCCCAGGAGCCTGTCCAGGTCCAGGCCCAGGTCCCAGCAGCAGAGCAGCAGGTCATAGGGAACCAGTCTGAGGTTCCCGAGCATATTGAGGACCCAGGGACCACTCAGGATCCCATGCAGACAGGCGGGCCATAGGGAGTCTCTATATCCTTTTTCCTCTATTTTTGGTGCTTATTTTGCTTAGTTGGCATTGAGGACAATGCTAGCTTTCATTTGAGGGGTAGGCCCTACTTTGAATTGATATGGATGACTGTATATATTTAACAGATTTTATGCTTTCTTTATTTTTCATCCTTGGTATGTATATAATTTTGGTACTTCATTACATTTTTCGTACTTTTCACTTTGGGTCTGTATATAAAAGTTATGTTACATTGTATATATTCATCCCCGTATTGTATATTCGATTAAAAAACCCTCTTGTACATATTCATTCTACTTTCCGCATTTTTTCTTTTCCGTAGTTTCTTAGTTATGTTCGTAGCTTCTTGTTTTGAACGTTTGCAATAAGCCTTTGGTTTTCTTAATGCCACGGTTCTTTCCAAAGGTGGAATTTGTGTGAACCGGGTGGCTCTTCCCAATGATAGATGGCGTGACAACCTTCTTAAGGGTTTGAGTCCGTTTTTCTTTTTGTTTTTAGTAGTTAGTGGTTAAGGGTGCCTCAAGCAAAGCTTCACTTGGGCCTAGCACATTTGCCTTTGATCTTATGGTCAAAAATAAATTGTTGTGTTTAGGATGGTGAAAGTTGTGACCTTGAGACTCTTGTGTTGACCGATAATCATCAAGTGGTTTTTCGGGACCATTGTGTGCTCAAATCTTATCTAAGGTCGTTGTGGGCCCCCGACTCTGTGTCTTTAGCAATCCCATAGCTTGTGTGGTGAGTAATCGTATTGCAAGTCCATGTCCCGAGCCATTGGTCTAGAACTTGCCCTGAATGTTTGTTGAGGCGAAATCCTAAGTGAATTTTGACTTGAGACATGATTATAGGCTCTCCTTGATCCAAATGATAGCTTGAACACTTCCATAGCCTACCAAAGATAAAATCCCTAGTCAACCCTTTTGAGCCTTAAACCTTTTTCCTTCAAGAACCATGATACAAGCCTTTACCCGTTCTAAAAGATACCCTCTCTTGGCACCCGATCTTTCCTTAGCACATGGCAAAAGTATAAGTTTGGGGGGAGAGACGAGGATTGCAACAAAGTGGTAAAAAGGTACAAAATGAAGAAAAGGAAAGGCAATGAAAAAGAAAGAAAAGCAAAAAGACAAAAAAAATACTCAATGTGGAAAAGAATAAAAAAGGGATTCAAGAAAAGCAAAGAATGAAAGGTGTGAAAAATTGAGAAAGAAAAAAAGATTTGAAATGTATAAAAAAAAGAGTGACAGTGTGTCTCTCTTACCCCTTGAAAGAAGTGAAAAGACTCAAAGAGTCAAGTGAATCTGTGCCAAAATGAAACAAAAGAAGTGCTTAAGGGAAGATGGAACCTACTTAGACCAAACATTGCCTACCCGGAACCAAAAGCCTTCACTATGTCTCCACAAAAGCCCTATATGATCTCTAGTTGAATGAAGCTTACATTAGTGGTGACTCACATAAGGGGCAAGCATATGGTACTTAGTGCCGGACTTGTGACTTTTCTTTGAGAGGGATGAGTGAATTTCCATTAACCTCGTTCTGAGTGCCACTATTCTAAAGGTGAGGTTTGCTTAGGGAGAGCTGAGGATGTGTGAGTTTGGGTTCCACAATGACCAAAGTAATAGAAAGAGTTCTTTGATGTGTCGAGTCAACTCTTGATGCTCTTGTGTCGCACTTAATCCATGGTGTTTGAAAGAGTAAATGTTGTTAATGATTCATTTGTATTAAGGGCAATTGTTAGTCCCAATTGATGCTAGATGAGGTCACTTTAGGATAGCTGAATTTTCTTGGATTTTCTCTTAAGGGCTGGGTCTTATTTTGTTTGCTTGAGGACAAGCAAAAGCTTAAGTTTGGGGGAGTTGATAACTAGGGAATATGACGCATTTTACACTCCTTCATGCTCAAGTTTTGATTAGAAATATGTACAAAATAGCCCCAAAGGCTCACAAGTTGTGCTTGATTGCAGGTTTGATCAACAAGGTGACAAGGTGTCAAAGATCAGCTCAAAGAGGAGTGAAACTTGCACAAGTACCAAGACAAGACAAAGCTCAGGCAAAACAGGGCTAGTGCGGCCGCACACCATTCTGTGTGGTCCGCACAAGTGAGGTTCAGAGAGGCTGCTATTCAGGCACAAAAGCAATACGGCCGCACGAGGTTTTGTGCGGTCCGCACTGGGATCAATGCAGCCGCACTCGATTTAGTGCGATCCGTAGAGAGAAGGTTCAGAGAGTTGCCAATTTCAAGTTTGAAGCCCAATGCGGTCCGCGCTCCATTTCATGTGGACCGCACTAGAAGCCACCGCGGCCGCACTAGACTTTGTGCGGTCTGCATTGCCCAAGTTCAGAGAGTTGGAAATTCAAGTCAAGAGCCTTAGTGCGGTCGCACGTGATTTTGTGCGGTCCGCACTAGCCCCGTAGGGGTATTTGTGTTCGAGATTTTTAGCCTAGTATAAATAGATTCTTTTCCCATTTTTAGGCAAGCAGATAGTTTTGTACATAGAGCTGCGCTCGTGACTTGGGTTATTTTTCTCTTTTGAGTAATTTTAGCTTAATTTTATCATTGAATCTTCAAGTTCTTCTTAGTAATTAATTATTATGAGTTTATCTTCATCTATTTATTTATTTTTCTCTCTAATTATGAGTAGCTAGACTCATCAGCTAGGGTTGTGGCTCAACCCTTGTGTAGGTAATTGATGGGTCTTGTATTTTAGGGCTTGATTGACTATGGGTGTTTGATATTTGGGCTAATTTCATGTTTTATTGCTGAATTAGTGGTTGCAAACACTAGTTTGTGTTTAGTTGACTTTTGCTCTTCTTGAGAAAGAGAGCCTAGGTCTCTAAAATTAGTCTAACAAGGAATTGGGGCGTACTTAAGAGAATTGATAGCCCCAATTAAAGGGCTAAACCGAGAGATCGTAATACCCGACTTGAACCTTAATTGCTTGTGCAAATTTGCATACCCAATTGGTCTTGAGAAAGTCAATTCGGGCAAAATCACTCGAACTACCGAGAGGTATAGAGTGAGTAGAATCGAGCAATGGTTATATCATACTCCCCAAATGTGTCAATCTAGCTTTAGACTCAAGAATCCGTCAATTGACCATCTAGGCGAAAGTCACTACCCTAGTGCCTTTTAATCATTTGAACAACTCGCAATAGTTTAATCCTTGCTTATTTTAGTTTAATTGAGCATTGTAGTTTTATAAAATTAGAATCATAATTAAAACCAAAAATGTGTAGAAGTGCAATTTGGAGCAAATACACAACTCCACATTAGATAGACACCCAACTCCAATATCTAGCTCCCTGTGGAAGTCGATCCCGACCCTAAATCGGGTAAATGCTGCTTCGACCCCTCTCTCGCTACTCAATAGTAGTTCAGGGTTGGCTCCGATCAGCTGCCCTCCTTGGGCCGCATCTGCGAGACGTGGCCCGCACCTGCGAGCTCGCACCTGCGGCTAACCAACCACAGGTGCGGTTATGAGAGCAGCTAGAGCTTCAGCTCTTGCTCCAAACTTTCAACTTGGTCCGAGCCTCGTCCGGTTGACGCTCGGGGCCCCCGGGGCCCTGCCCGAACGTACCAACAAGTTTAGAATCATAAAACGGACTCGCTTGAAATCTCGGAACGCCCGAAACAACATTAAAACTAAGAATCATACCCTAAAACCAATTGAATCAAACTTAAGAACTTCAAGTTCTTCAATTTACTTTTAATCCACCGAAACGTACTTATACTACTCGGAATGACACCAAATTCTGCGTGCAAGTCTTAAATGACATTACGGAACTATTCCCAGCCATGAAATTCCATTTGGACCTCGATATCACCAAAACCCGCTCCAAACAAAATTTAAAAGAACTTCTAAAACCTTCAAGAACCAACTTTCACTATTAGGCGCCAAAACACTCCCGGGTCATCCAAAACCCGATCCGAACATACGCCCAAGTGCGAAATCATCATACGAACCTATTGGAATCGTCAAATCCCGATTCCGAGGTCATTTACTTAACATGTTGACCGAAGTCAAATTTGGCCTTTTAAGCCAACCTTAAGGAACCAAGTGTTCCGATTTCAACCCAAACTCTTCCAAATTCCGAACTACCCATCCCCGCAAGTCATAAATAAGTAAAAGCAAGTACGGGAAGTCTCATTTAGGGGAACGGGGTTCTAGAAAGTAAAATAACCGGTCGGGTCGTTACAAATCCCCACGAAAATCCTCTCTAAAATCGCCTAAGGCCGAATTCAAAATGTCGAAATGAAGCGAAAATCGCGAACCCTCGTTTTTAAACATTCTGCCCAGGGTTTTCGCACTTGCGGCCACTTATCCGCACCTTCCGAACCGCTTCTGCAATAAATATCCGCTTCTGCAGAATTCTTTTGCGAGCCCTGGATCGCATCTGCGCATAATGCAGGTGCGGAAAATGCCATCGCACCTGCAGAACCAGCCTACATATGCACCCTTCTGCCCGCTTCCGCGACCACGCATGTGCAGGAAAATCTTCGCACTTGCGACCTCTGCTCACCTCTCCCTTGGCCACTTCTGCGGCTCTTGCCCCGCTTCTGCAGGCTCGCACCTGCGGTTCCCACTCCGCAGGTGCGATTACACCAGCAGTAACAAACTTCAGCTGTTTCTCTAACTCAAAACCAAGTCCGTTAACCACCTGAAATCAACCTGAGTCCCCCGGGACCTCAACCAAACATACCAACCAGTCTTACAATACGATACGAACTTAGTCGAACCCTCAAATCACCTCAAACAACATCAAAAACACGAATTACACACGGATTCAAGCCTAATGAATTATGAAATTTCCAAATTCTACAAACAACTTCAAAACCTATCAAATCACGTCCGATTGACCTCAAATTTTGGACACAATTCACAAATGACCCCACGAACCTACTCCAACTACCGAAAATCCAATCCGACCCCGATATCAAAAAGTCCACTCCCGGTCAAACTTTTCAAAATTTTAACTTTCGCCATTTCAAGTCTAATTCTACTACGGACCTCCAAATCACAATCGGGATGTGCTCCTAAGTACAGAATCACCGAACGGAGCTAACAGAACTATCAAATTCAAATTCGAGGTTGTTTACCCATAAGTCAACATCCGGTCAATTTTCCCAACTTAAGCGTTCAATTAAGAGACTAAGTGTCTCAATTCACTCTGAAATCTCTCCAGACCTAAACGAACTAACCCGGTAAGTCATATAACAGCTGTAGAACACAAAAGGAGCAGTAAATGGGGGGAAAGGGGCTACAAACGTTCGTCCTCGAACGGGTCTAGAAACATACCTAGAGTTACAAATAGGTGTGGATATGTGCTCCGTATCTCCTGCTCGGTCTCCTAAGTAGCCTCCTCCACGGGCTGACCTCTCTACTGCACCTTCACTGAAGCTATGTCCTTTGACCTCAACTTTCGAACCTGCCGATCCAAAATGTCCACCGGCTCCACATCATAAGTCAAATCACCATCCAACTGAACCGTGTTGAAATCCAAAACTTGAGACGGATCATCGATGTACTTTCGGAGCATAGAAAATGAAATACTTGATGCACGCTCGACAAACTAGGTGGCAATGCAAGCTTGTAAGCTACCTCCCCAATCCTCCGAAGTACCTCAAAAGGCCCAATGAACCGAGGGCTCAACTTGCCCTTCTTTCCGATCCTCATAATACCCTTCATAGGTGAAACCTTCAGTAAAACCTTCTCACCAACCATGTAAGACACATCACGGACCTTCTTGTCGGTATAGCTCTTCTGTCTAGACTGCGCCGTGTGAAGCTGCTCCTGAATCAATTTAACCTTGTCCAAAGCATTCTGAACCAAGTCCGTACCCAATAGCCTAGCCTCATCCGGCTCAAACCAACCCACCGGATATTTATACCGTCTCCGATATAAAGCCTCATACGGAGTCATTTAGATGCTCGACTGATAACTGTTGTTGTCGGCAAACTCCGCAAGCGACAGGAACTGGTCCCATGAACCCCCGAAATCAATGACAGAAGCGTGTAGCATGTCTTCCAATATCTGAATAGTGCGCTTGGACTGTCCGTCTATCTGAGGGTGAAATGTTGTACTCAACTCCACCTGAGTGCCCAACTCTCGCTGCACGGCTCTCCAAAACTGCAATGTAAATTGCGTGCCTCTATCTGAGATGATGGAAACTGGCACACCATGAAGGCAAACAATCTCTCGGATGTAAATCTCAGCCAACCGATCTGAAGAATAAATAGTACCCACTGGAATAAAGTGCGCGGACTTGGTCAGCCGATCCACAATCACCCAAATAGCATCGAACTTCCTCGAAGTTTGTGGGAGCCAACTACGAAATCCATGGTGATTCGCTCCCACTTCCACTCTAGAATCTCTAGTCTCTGTATCAATCCACCCGGTCTCTGATGCTCATATTTTACCTGTTGATAGTTGAGACGTCGAGATACAAACCCAACTATATCCTTTTTTATTCTCCTCCACCAATAATGCTGCCTCAGGTTCTGGTACATCTTCGCGGCACTCGAATGGATGGAATACCGCGAGCTGTGGGCCTCCTCAAGAATCAACTCTCGTAGCCCATCTACATGGGGCACACATATCTGGCCCTGCATCCTCAACAACCCATCGTCTCCGATAGTCATATCTTTGCCATCAACGTGCTGAACCTTGTCCTTGAGGACAAGCAAATGAGGATCATCATACTGGCGCTCTCTGATGTGATTAAATAAGGAAGACCGAGAAACCACGCAGGCTAGAACCCGACTGGGATCCTAAACATCTAACCTTACAAACTCGTTGGCCAAGGCCTGAACATCAACAGCAAGATGTCTCTCACCAACAGGGATGAATGCAAGACTACTCATACTCACTGCCTTCCTACTCAAAGCATCGGTCACCATACTGGCCTTCCCCGGATGATAAAAAATACTGATATCATTGTTCTTTAGCAGCTCCAACCATTTCCGCTGCCTCAAATTTAGATCCTTCTATTTGAACAAGTGTTGGAGGCTCTGATGATCAGTAAATACCTCACAAGACAAACCATAGAGATAGTGCCTCCAAATCTTCAACGCATGAACAATGGCAGCCAACTCCAAATCGTGAACTGGGTAGTTCTTCTCACGGGGCTTCAACTGATGCGAAGCATAAGCAATCACTCTACCCTCTTGCATAAAAACACACCCAATACCAATCCGAGAAGCATCACAATACACTATATAAGAACCAGAAGCTGAAGGTATAACTAGAACCGGAGCCGTGGTCAAGGCAGTCTTGAGCTTCTGAAAGCTCTCCTCACACTCATCCGACAACCTGAAAGGAGCACCATTTTGGGTCAATTCGGTTAAGGGTGATGCAATAGATGATAAATCATGCACGAAGCGACGGTAATAATCACGCCCTAGGCGCTTGCCCAGTGGATTATTAAAAAAAATAACCAGCCAACCCTAGAAAGCTCCGAATCTCGGTAGCTGAGGACGGTATGGGCCAACTCTGAACCCCCTCTATCTTCTTTGGATCCACCTGAATACCCTCACTGGACACCACGTGCCCCAAGAACGCCACTTAACTTAGCCAAAACTCACACTTGGATAACTTGGCATAAAGTTTCTCCTTTCTCAACCGCTGCAACACAACCCTCAAATGCTGGGCATACTCCTCATGGCTACGAGAGTACACTAGGATATCATCAATGAACACAATAACAAACGAGTCGAGATAAGGCTGGAATACACTATTCATCAAATGCATGAACGCTGCTGGGGCCTTGGTCAGCCCAAAAGACATCACAAGGAACTCATAATGACCATAACGGGTCCTGAAGGTTGTCTTAAGAATATCCAAGTCCCGAATCTTCAGCTGGTGATACCCTGACCTAAAATCAATCTTGGAGAACACCCTCGCTCCCTGAAGCTAGTCAAATAGATCATCAATACGCGGCAAAGGATACTTGTTCTTGATTGTGACTTTGTTCAACTGCCTATAATCAATGCGCATCCTCATAGTGCCATCCTTCTACTTCAAAAACAGAACAGGTGTACCCCAAGGCGACACACTAGGTCTAATAAACCCCTTCTCAAGGAGTTCTTGAAGCTCCTCTTTCAACTCAATTGGTGACATACGGTACGGAGGAATAAAAATGGGCTGAGTGCCCGATGCCAAGTCAATACCAAAGTCAATATCCCTCTCGAACGGCATGCCAGCAGGTCTGCAGGAAACACATCTGGAAGATCTCGCACGAATAGAATCAATAGTAGGGGTATCAGCACCAACATCCCTCACAAAAGCCAAACAAGATAAGAAACCCTTCCCAACCATCCGCTGGGCCTTTAAGTATGAAATCACTCTACTAGGAACATAGTCTAAAGAACCTCACCACTCAATCCGTGGCAACCCCGGCATCCAACGTCACAGCCTTAGCGTGACAATCTAAAATAGCATGACATGGAGACAACCAATCCATACCCAAGATCACGTCAAAATCAACCATACTAAGCAGCAAGAGATCAACTCGAGTATCTAATCCCCCAATAGTTACTACACACGATCGGTACACACGGTCCACAATAATAGTGTCGCCTACCGACGTAGATACATCAACAGATGAAGCTGAAGACTCACGGGGCATATCCAGATAATGAGTAAAGTATGATGATACATATGAATAGGTGGAACCAGGGTCAAATAATACAGAAGC
Source organism: Nicotiana attenuata (assembly GCF_001879085.1). Taxonomy (NCBI): domain Eukaryota; kingdom Viridiplantae; phylum Streptophyta; class Magnoliopsida; order Solanales; family Solanaceae; genus Nicotiana; species Nicotiana attenuata. The sequence goes on from NW_017671522.1 coordinate 26,708, forward strand.
ATCTCGGTGACATACTAGGACAATACCAGTGATCACTGTGTCTGAAGCAATAGCATTTGGTCTGGCAAGGAGTGCATAGAATCTGGCCTGGCCGCCACCTGATCAACCTCCCCCTCTAGGGCAACCCCTAACTGACTAAGCTCTACCCCGAGCTGGCTGGGCAGGTGGTGAAGTAACGGGTGCTGAAGTCGTAGGTCGACTCCTCTGCTGAGCTGAACCTCCTGAAAGGCAAAGACAATGACTCTTTATATAACCCAAATCTCCACACTCAAAGCAACCTCTCCCTTTGAATGGCGGTGGGGACTGAAAGGAGCCCCGAGCACCGGGATAACTATTAGAAGGACTCATAGATGAACCCTGAGCTAATGGTGCATGAGACAAACTCTGAGCTGGAAGGGCACTGAGAGATGAGTGACTCTGCTAAGAACTGAGTGAACCATGGCTAGATAATGCACCACGGTGAACTGGACGAGCCGTCTGAACATGCCTATAGGGACGACCCTTGCCGTAGTAGAACTGACCTCCAGAAGGAACACCACTAAAACCACCTGATCTACGAGACCTCTTGGCCTCCCTCTCAACCCGCTCCTAACTGCGAACCAGCTCTATCTACCGAGCAATGTCGACAACCTCATCGAAAGTAGCACCAGACACCCTCTCTCTAGTCATAAGCACCCGCAGCTGAAATGTGAGACCATCAATGAACCTCCTGATCCTCTCCCTATCAATGGGGACCAACCAAACTACATGATGGGCCGACTTAGAAAACCTCATCTCGTACTGCTTCACAGTCATAGCATCCTGACGTAACTACTCAAAATGTTTGTGCAGCTCCTCTCTATAAGACTACGGCATGTACTTCTCCAAGAAGATAACGGAGAACTCCTGCCATGTAAGTGGCGCTGCACTGACCGGCCTACGCCTATCAAAAGCCTCCCACTAGCTGAAGGCAGCCCCTATAAACTGAAAAGTAGTGAATGAGACCCCACTAGTCTCCAGAATACCTGCTGTACGGAAAATCCTCTGACATCTGTCCAAGAAGCCCTGGTCATCCTACGACTCTGCCCCGCTGAAAGATGGAGGCTAGAGTCTACCAAACCTCTCTAGTCTCCGCTGCTCATCATCAGTAATAACAGGAACCACATGGTCCTGATCTGCTGCCACCGGCTGGGCTGGTAGTGCCCCCGGTGTCTGGAGTCCCTGCATCACCTGCTCTGGTGTATGGGCGATGGGAGTCTGAGTACCTCCCCCGGCCCGAGAAGTGGTTGATGTGGCCGGAACAAGGACCGCCTAAGCAAGACTAGTGCACACGGTCAGAATCTGAGCTAAGGCCTCTTGAAGGCCTGGAATCAAATGGGCATGGGCAGTGTCTGAGCTGGCCCCATAGGCGCATCCAACAGTGGGACCTGCTCCTGAGGTGGGGCAACTGGTAGATCTGCAGGTGCTGCCAAGCTGTTGTACGAGCTGCACCTCTGCCCCTATCGTGGCCTCTACCACGACCTCGGCCTCTCGCGGCCCTAACTGGTGGTACTGGTGGCTGTCCATCCTGCCCAGTTGTACGTGTCCTCACCATTTGTGAGAGAATAAAATAACAGAAGTTTAGTTACCAGAATCAACAGATTCACACGAGAAGAATTCAAGAATGTGAAGTTTCCTAAGGGTTCGGCAGCCTCTCAATGATAAGTACAGGCGTCTTTGTACAAATCCGCAAGACTCTACTAACCCAACTCATGACTCGTGAGACCCATGTAACCTGGCTCTGATACCAACTTGTCACGACCCAAAACCAACCGTCGTGATGGCACCTACCGTGGAACTAGGAAAGCCACTACTCAACCATCTCAGCACAGTAAAAGCTTTGAAAATAAAGACCAAAGCAATTAATATTTAAGAAAAACCTTAACAGAAATAAATCCATAACACAATATAGTCTATCCTAAAACTGGGGTGTCACCGAGTATATGAGCATCTATTCAAGAATACAGTCTGCTACAGTGACTAGGGAATAAGAACTGAAATACAGATAAAGATAATGAAGGAGAGTCAATGCCTGCGAACACCATGCAGCTACCTCGATAGTCTCTGAGATCTGACTCCTCAATCAGCAGCTGCCATGACCAGAAGCACCTGGATTTGCACACGAGGTGCAGGGTGTAGCGTGAGTACAACCAACTCAATAAGTAACAAATCCAACCTTTGGACTAAAAGGTAGTGACGAACTCAACCGGCACAGTTCAATATAGAAATAACAGTGCAGAAAAGTAAGCATGCTTTCAAGTTCAATAGATAGCTGAAAACAGTAAAATAGATTAAATCTGAATGATATAAAGAATATAACTCTACTATTTCTACATGCCAATACACATGCTGCATATGATGCACCACGCAGAGAGCCTTATGTGCTCACATTCTCAAATGCTCAATCACTCGGTACAGTATATGGACCGTACGGCCCAGGGAAGATCCATCCCAAAAAATATACATCACTGACCATCAGTCACCCAGTACCGAGTAGGGCCAATCCAACCCGTGGAGAAGATCCATCTCCAGGTATATAATGCTCCCGACAAGATCCATGTCCAGGGAAGATCCATTCCTCAATAATATCAACCACGCTCACTGGGGTTGTGTGCAGACTCCGGAGGGGCTCCTTCAGCCCAAGCGCTATCATAAATCAGTAGAACCACTGCGGCGTGCAGCCTGATCCCACAAATGTCACTCATAATTAGGTTCTCGGCCTCACTCAGTCATCAATCTCTCCAGCCTCACTCATGGGCTCACAAATGTCATGAAACTAGCCCAAACATGATGATATGATGTATCAATAAATAACAACAGAGACTGAGATATGATATGAAATAAATGAACATGACTAAGTACGAAATATCAATGAGATCAGTAAGTCAACAGCAAGAAATGACCACTATAGGTCTCAACATCACCAGCATATAGCCTAAACATGATCTCTAGTATGACTGACAATTCAGTTATCTTATCACATGGTGAAAACACGGATATCAACAAGATAGGACCATTATACTTGCCATGGGATCGACCAGGTCCTAATTCACACGGTGCACGCCCGCCCGCCCGTCACTTGGCATGTGCATCACCTCAATACCAATCACATAACACATAATTTCAGGTTTTGAACCCTCAGAACCAAGTTTGAAAGTGTTACTTACCTCAATCTGGACAAAACTCTACTCCAATACGCTATTGCCTCTCAAACCGGTCTTCAAACGTCTCGAATCTAGCCACAAGCAGTACAATACAATCAATATGGGCTAAAAAGGAATCGATTCCACAAGAAAAATACGAATTTCTAAGCCAAAATCCGAAATTGGCCAAAATCAGACCCCGGGCCCACGTCTCGAAATTCAACAAAAGTCACAAAGCCTGAAAGCCCATTCCCTCAGTCCAACCATGTTTTTATAAAATCCAACACCAAATCGTCGCCTAAAACCCCAAAATCCGCTCTCCAAATCCCTAGCCTCAAACACCCAAATTTTCACCTCAAAACCACACAATCTAGATGGGCAAAACAATGGGGAAACAAGATTATTGATTAAAAAAACAGGTACAAGAAGCTTACCTCAAGAATCGCCTCGAAAATCCTCTCCAAAATCGCCTTAGACCGAGTTTAAAATGTTGAAATGAAGCCAAAATTGCGAACCCTCGTTTAAACATTCTGCCCAGGCTTTTCGCACCTGCGAAACCGCTTCTGCAGTAAAATCTCCGCTTTTGCGAAATCCACTTGACCAGCTGCATCCGCTTCTGCGAGCCCTGGACCGCATCTTGGCATATCGCATGTGCGGAAAATGTCATCGCACTTGCGGAACCAGCCCGCATCTGCACTCTTTGGCCCGCTTCTGCGACCATGCAGGTGCAGGAAAATCTTTGCACTTGCGACCTCTTCTCACCTCTCCCTTGGACGCTTCTGCGGCTCTTGTCTCGCTTCTGCGGGCTCGCACTTGTGGTTCCCACTCCGCAGGTGCGATTACACCAGCAGTAACAAACTTTAGTTGTTTCTCTAACTCAAAACCAAGTCCGTTAACCATCAAAAATCAACCCGAGTTCCCCGGGACCTCAACCAAACATACCAACCAGTCTTACAACACGATACGAACTTAGTCGAACCCTCAAATCACCTCAAACAACATAAAAACACTAATTACACACGGATTCAAGCCTAATGAACTATGAAATTTCCAAATTCTACAAATGACATCAAAACCTATCAAATCACATCCGATTGACCTCAAATTTTGCACACAAGCCACAAATGACCCCACAAACCTACTCCGACTTCCGTAAATACAATCCGACCTCGATATCAAAAATTCCACTCTCGTTCAAACTTTCCTAAATTCCAACTTTCGCCATTTCAAGCCTATTTCTACTACGAACCTCCAAATCATAATCCGGACGCGCTCCTAAGTCAAGAATCACCCAACGGAGCTAAAAGAACTATCAAATTCAAATCCAAGGTTGTTTACCCGTAAGTCAATATTCGGTCAACTTTTCCAACTAAAGCTTTCAATTCACTCTGAAATCTCTCCGGACCCGAACCAACTAACCCGATTAGTTATATAATAGCTATAGAACACAAAAGGAGCAGTAAATGGGGAGAACGGGGCTACAACTTTAAAAATGACCGGCCGGATCGTTACAACAAGGTCCCCAAGTGTCAACATGAATAAGGTCAAAAATATGTTTTCTTGTAATTGAACTAGAATGAAAAGGCAACTTGGTTTGCCTAGCTTTAGAAAAAATATCACAAGGTTGGATTTCAAGAGGCAAATCAGAAAATGATATAGATGAAATATTCTTCATATTAGATAAGGGTAAATGACCTAATCTGTAATGCCATAAGGCTACATTAGAAGGATCATAACTGGAAGAGAAAACAGAATTAGTAAACCTAGTGCTAGTGTGCTGATTACATAGAAAATGGCAAAATGCCTTGATTTTACTAATAACTCCTATTCTAGATTTGACTTGATTCGGATTAAAAAGGTAGAGCCCTTGTCTTACTTCACCAAGCACCATTGGCTCTTCTTCATTGAATGGGCCTGCAATGTAGCACCAAGGGAAGAAAATATTAGGATAGAGTGAAATTGAACACATAATTTATGAAATGACAATAAATTGTAATTGAAACAAGGGACAGACAGGACATTCTAGAGACTGAAATTAGGTAATAAGATAACACAACCTGAATGAAAAACTAAGACTTTATGAGAGTTAGGCAAACTAACATAAATAGGTTTAGGCAGGTCTTTCACATTAAAGAGGAGACTTAGATTTGATGTCATGTGCTCAGAGACACCTGGGTATAATATCCAAGAAATAGAATTAACAGAAACACTGATGTAGGATTTAGAGGGGTAAGCACAGGGATATATACCAGCACAGTTGGCAGAAACTCTGTCCTCTGGAACCTGTTCACCCTGATTTCCAATCTTCACATGTTGGAGCAACTGATAAAGACTATGGTACTGATCTTGAGTCATAGGTTTTTACCCTGAATTTTCTGACTAAGATCCATTCTCTTCTGCAGGCAAAACAACATTGCTCTTAGCACCTGGATTGAACTTCCTTGGCTTGGTGAATTTGAAGTTTGCAGGAAAACCTTTCAGCCTATAGCAATTCTTAATGGTATGATTTTGCTTTTTGCAATAATTGCAAAACTGGGCAGACTTCTTTGCATATGAATAGTTCCTTTTCTCTGTGTTGAATCTTTGAACTCCAAACTGTTTTGCTGCCAGGAAAGCTCCTTCTCTAGGATGCTGAGTTATGTGCACCTCTCTTTGCTTTTCATCTCTGATGAGCAAAGAGTAAGCATGGTTGATTGAAGGCAAAGGGGAAAGCATGACCAGGCTGCTTCTGGCAGCTGAATAGGCATCATTCAGTCCCATAAGGAACTGAATTAGCCTTCCATCTTGTTGATATTTGAAACTTTTGGTCTTGCCTCCACAACTGCATTCACAAGTGCAGTATTGACAGGTATCCAAGCTATCGAGCTCATCCCAAAGTCTTTTGAGTTTGGTGTAGTAAGTAGGAAAGTCTATGTTTCCTTGCACTGTTTGACTGATTTCCTCTTGCAGATGATAGAGTTGTGGCCCATTGCTCTGTTCAAATCTTTTTCCAACTCAATCTAGATCTGCCTAGCTGTTGTGGAATAGAGAACACTTTCTGCGATGTCCTTAGAAAGAGTATTCAATAACCAGGAAATCACCATGTCGTTACACCTGGACCAAGATTTGAAAGTATCTGAAGAGATCTTAGGCTGAGCAAAGGATACATCTATGAATCCCACCTTGTTCTTAGCAGACAAGGCTATGAGAATCCCTCTGCGCCAGCCTCCATATCCCTTGCCATTGAAAACTGAGTTCACCAAAATCATACCAGGCGTGTCTGAGGCATGGGGTAAAAGGGGTGAGAAGAGTCTGGGATCAATCTCTCAGACACACCAGATGCAGCAACATCTATTAACTTAGGAGTGGCAGATTGGACATCAGTAGGTTCTCCCATTGTAAACTAGCTTTGAGCAGAAAAGACAAGCTAAAAAATGAAGAACGGAGATGCAGAGTGAAAATTTGAGAGATGGATCGTGCCTCTAGGGCTCTGATACCATGTTAGACGTTAAAAAAAATTTACTAATAAGAATATGCTGGTGTGAATTTTCTATGTATTCCAATGATTGTTTGTACAGGTGTAAGTACAAGAGAATGAAGAAAGTAATGAAATTTTATTTGTACACTTATCTATTTTTTACTAGCTAATGTGTAACTACCATTCCCTGATATACAACAATAAAATTCCCTTTAATCTAATTACAATACACGTGTGAAAGATTTATCTATCTCAGTCAGCAATTACAAGGTAACTCCCACTGACTAAAGCACATAAAAAGACTCTAAAATACCCATATTTTTAGCATGTTCATTAAACACTACAGGCCTAAGACCTTTAGTCAAAGGATCAGCCAACATAGATTCAGTGCTAATATGATCAATACGTATATCACCTTCTTTTACCATGTATCTAACCTTAAGAAACTTAAGGCTAACATGCTTAGAGCCTCTTGTTCTCTTTTAATTCTTAGAGAAGAACACAGCTGCACTGTTGTCACAGAAAATAGTCAACGGCTTAGATATAAAATCTACAATTTGCAATTTAGTAAGAAAATTCTTCATCCAGACAGCATGTGAAGCAGTCTCAAAACAAACAATAAATTCAGCTTCCATTGTGGATGTAGCAGTGATACTCTGTTTCTCACTTTTTCAAGAAATAGCACCTCCAGTCAACATAAAAATATACCCAGAAGTTGATTTCATAGTGTCTTGACAACCTGCAAAATCAGAATCTGAATATACTAGCAGGTCCAGATTATCAACTTTTTTATACACAAGCATGAAGTCTTTGGTGCGTTGTAAATATCCCATCACTTTCTTTGCAGCCACCCAATGTGCCCACCCAGGATTGGAAGAAAATCTTCCTAATATATTAACAGTAAATGATATATCAGGACTTGTACAAACCTGTATGTATATCAAATAACCAACAACACTTGCATATGGCACATCTCTCATAGTTCTCTTTTCAATATCATTTTTCGGACATTGATCCTTGTTAAGTTTGTCTCCTTTTACAACAGGTGCAACACCAGGTCTACAGTCTTGCATATTAAAAGTTTTAAGAACACTCTCAATAAAGGAACGCTGTGATAAACCCAATAAACCACATGACCTATCTCTTTTAATTTCTATCCCAAGAACAAAAGAGGCTTCACCAAGATCTTTCATATCAAAAGACCTAGACAAAAATTGTTTGGTCTCATTCATCAAACCCATATCATTTGTGGCAAGCAAAATGTCATCAACATAGAGAACCATAATAATAAAATTGCCATTAGCTATTTTGAGATAAACACATTCATCAAGCTTATTTTCCACAAATTTAAATTGTAATAATTTTATCGAATTTCAAGTACCACTGCCTGGAGGCTTGTTTAAGCCCATATATGGATCTGTTAAGCTTGCATACTAGATGTTCTTTACCAGCTTCTTTAAACCCTTCAGGTTGAAACATGTAAACTTCTTCAAGCAGATTCCCATTCAGAAAAATAGTTTCAACATCCATCTGGTGCAACTCTAAAATAAAATGAGCCACTAGAGCCATCACAACTCTAAATGCATCCTTAGATGAAACAGGAGAAAATGTTTCCTTATAATCAATACCCTATTTCTGAGTGTAACCCTTAGCAACCAACCTTGCTTTATAACGGTCTATATTTCCCTTAGAGTCTCTTTTAGTTTTAAATACCCATTTGCAACCAATAGGTCTAAAACCTACAGGCAATTTAACTAACTCACACACTCTATTGTGCTCCATAGAGCGCATTTCATCTTCCATTGCCTCACGCCATTTATCAACATATGGAGAGGAAATATATTGAGCATATGATAAAAGGATCAATCAACTCTCCAGTATCACTAAGATTTTCAGTCACATATACAATAAAATCATCAAAGATGGCATATCTTTTTTCTCTTTGTGACCTACGGAGTGGTTTATTGTGTTCATTTTGCTCAGGGACTATGGGATCTACCTCATTGTTCCCTTGATTCTCCCCCACATGAATAGGTTGGTTTACCATCTTTTCATGTACAACAGGTACATGGACAATGACTTCCTTCTCTTTCAACACAATTTTCTTTCCACATGAACAATCACAATCACAAACATCATGCTCAAGAAATTTTACATTAATAGACTCAACGATTTTAGTGCCACGCCCAGGACAGAAAAAACGCAAAACCTTTAGAGTGATCAGGATAGCCTATAAAGAAACAACTAGTAGTTTTAAGATCAGTTTTCTTTTCTGTGGGTGAATAAATACGAACTTCAGATGGACATACCCAAATATGAAAATGGTTCAAGCTAGGTTTTCTGGTTGTCCATAATTCAAAGGGAGTTTTCAAGACAGATTTTATAGGAACTCTATTCAGGATATAGCTAGCCGTTTTTAAGGCTTCACCCCAAAGATACTCAGGTTGCCTAGTCCTTGACATCATACTTCTCACCATTTTCATGAGAGTATGATTCCGTCTTTCAGCCACACCATTCTGCTCAGGAGTACCTAGCATGGTATATTGTGCTACTATCCCACATTCTTGCAAAAATAAAGCAAAAGGCCCCATACATTGATCAGAATCATCATATTTTTTATAGTACTCACCACCACGGTCAGACCTCACTATCTTAATGGACTTCCCAAGCTGTTTTTCAACTTCAGTCTTGTAAATTTTAAACTTATCAAGTGAATCAGATTTTTTTTTTAAAAGATATATATAACAGTATCTTGAAAAGTCATCAATAAAAGTAATAAAATACTTATGATTTGTCAAAGTTGGTACATAAGGTCCACTAATATCAGTATGAATAATTTCTAAGAGTTCAGAGCTCCTAGTGGAACCCTTTCTCTTAACCGTTGTCATTTACCCTTAACACAATCCCCACAAGTTTCAAAATCTTTTGGATCAAGAACAGGTAAAATATTTTCCTTTACCAATCGTTCAATTCTTTCCTTAGAAATATGACCAAGGCGCCTATGCCATAACAGGTAAGACGTTTTACTCATAACAGACTTTTTGTGGGTAATATTTTCAACATGCATTGCAGAAAAATTTTCATTCAACACATTCAAGCGATATACATCACTTAAAAAAGCATCAGCAACAACATGTGAATCATAGGAAATTCTGATAATACCAGTATTTAGTTGAAACGAATAACCAGCTTTGTCCAAAAGGAAAATCGAAACTAATTTCAGTCTCATAGACGGTACAAAAATAGTATTTTATAAGCAAATACTAGAATTATTTTTATAAGGTAAAATAGATGTCCCTATAAACTCTACTTTTGCTTTGATTCGATTGCCCACAACACTGGCTTCATTCTCTTTTCACTTCCGTCTACTTACTAGATCCTGCAAGTCATTGGTTACATGAACAGTTGCACCACCATCCAACCACCAGGAATTTAAAGGAACATGAACAAGACTAGTTTCAAAGCAGACAAAAGCCAAAAGTTTACCTGGTTTCTTTTTCAGAGGACAGTCAGCTTTCTTATGACCTGCTTGTTTGCAATCCCAACACTTGATTTCTTTCTTAATTACAGCTTAAGGACCAAGAGGATTATGAGACTGACCTTGGTTAACACCAGGCTTATTAGTATAACCATTATTACCACCTGGACGATGAGACTGACCATGTTTCTTTTTATGAAATTTGGGTCCACCTTTTCTTTTATAAGAGGGATGATCAGTTGATCTAGACGAACTAACAAAGTTCACTACACCCTCAACTTTCTCCTTTTAGATCCTCCCTTCCTATACGACACAAACAGTAATAAGCTCATCAACACTCCACTTATCCTTTTGTGCATTATAGGTTGTCTTGACTCAATTAGTTGAACTGCTCAGGAAGGGACCTTAGCGATTGGTAAACAAGAAAATTATCGGTAATTGTTACACCTAAATTATTCAGTTTGGTAGCAATGTTAACCAATTTTCTAATATGATCACGGACACTACCTACAGGTCATACTTTAAGGTAGACAGAAAATCAATCAAGCTACCTATCTCAGCTTTTTCAGATCCTAGGAATTTCTGTCCAATGGCACTCAAGAAATCTTTTGCATTTCCATTATCCTTAATTGCACCTTTTATGTGATCAGAAATGGATCTTTTCATGATCATAAGACTCAATTTGTTAGCCTTCATCCATTTTTCATACTTAGCCTTTTCATCAGTAGTGCTAGTAGTTGTGGTTCAGCGGGTTTCTGTTCAATCAATGCAAAGTCCAAGTCTATCAGGCCTACTATTTCAACATCCTGTTTCCACTTCTTGTCGTTGCTACTAGTCAGAGTTTCAATGAAATTCAATTGAGTAGTCATGTTGTTAACAGTTGTATAAGCAAATAACACAAAAATTAGATAGAATTATGGGAAGGAATATGTTAAATCAAAAGAGTCAAAGACATCCATTACACCCCTCATTTGGGTAGAAGATGCAACTGTCTCCCCTTTTTAAAAAATCAAGGAGTGCTAGGCATCCTCACGTTTAGGCAAGAGATACAAAACATCCCCCTATTATCCAAAAGTACAAGGCATACATTGTGTCCTTCCTTTTGGTAAGAGACACAAAACCTCCTCTTATGATAAATTGTCCTTATACACACACACACACACACACACACACACATGAGAATTCAAGATATTAAGCTTCATCCTTTGGGTTGAAATGTATATCTTATCTCATAAATTAATTTAGCATCACCAGTATCAAAAGGTAAGCCTCCAACACTAGTGTACACTTATAAAGGACAATTTAGACATGATATATTAAGAACATTTCAATGATTCAAATAAACAGACCACTTTGGTGGAAACTATCTATTAATCATAATTCTCAATCCATGTATAATTTATTTCACATGTATAAAGTATTAAGAATTTTCCATGACTCCAAATAAATAAACCGCTTTGGTGGAAATATTTATTAATCACAAACTCTTATTTAAGTAATAGCATATATATATATATATGAGATAAAATAAGCCCATATAAAATTTAACTCTTCCAATTAAGAAAATTGAGCAAATTCCAAGCAACTCTTTCTTCTAGTCACGGCCAAAATGGATGGCAGTATGAAAAAACCAAATACTGATTTATTTTAAGCGGGTAATGATTCAAATAACCTAACATGATAAATTAAATAAGTTAATAGAAAGAGATTTAGTTGGTAGGCCGCTCTTTTAATCTTAAAGGTTCCAAAGGCCATAATTGAATCACTTTCTAGCCTTACAAGACCATGTGACCAACCTTGAGAGACAGTATTAGTCTCTACTGTCGCCGTAAATACGAAACTAGCAAGCATCTCTTTGTTTTTTTTCTTCTTTGAAAATCACAAAATATCTAAACATGCCGGCTCAGGAAAGCATGATTCAACCAAATAATCCTTTCAGAATCTCTTCTATACATAATAGATGAGGGATCATAAAACACTTGTAAGAATAAATTATGGTTGTTGTCACTACCGGAGCACTCGTCTCTTTAATTTTACTAGTCTCTCTACACATGCGTTGCACGTGTATTCTGTATAAATTTCTTACTAAATGCTAAAACATAGTTATAAATTTTTAATATGCATACATAGACGAAATTGATTGGGTTATAAAGTAAAAAATTACATATACAAGAAGTTTACATCTCCCGTATGAAAATTGATTGCTCCAATAGGTGATGCTGGAAGCAACATATAAGGGTGTCAAATGGGCGGGTTGGGTCAATTTTGGGCGGGTCAAAATGGGTTGAGTCAATAATTGGGCGGGTCAAATAACCCGCCCAAAAGTTACTTGGGCTAAGATGGGTTGGGTCAAGATGGGTTAAAATTCGGGTCATAACCCAACCCGCCCAACTCTTATTAAACTTTAATTAATATGTGTTATTTTCTTATAAATCGTATAATTACTAAATAAGGCTTTTTTGCTTTTGTTATGGTCATATTTAAAATATTAAACAAAAAATAAAATTATTTCTAAGATATTTTGACAAACTTATTCATGGATCAATTTGGGCTAAAAATTAGCCCAACTTTAAATGGGTTGAGATGGGTTGGGTCAAGATGGGCTAAGTTCAATAAATGGGCGGGTCAATAACCAACCCAACCTTGGGCGGGTTGGGCGGGTCATTTGGGCTTAGGCCAAATTTGACAGCCCTAGCAACATACTTTGACCAACTTTATCTTCTCTATATGTTTCAGCCATAGTATCAATTGCAAATTGGCATAGATGTGTTTTCAAGGTTTATTGCTCGCTTATGAAATTTTGAAGCCTCCTTCGTTCTATTTCAACACACATATCATGCACAAAATCTTCAGTTTCTTTGTGTACACCTACAAGTAAAATGTATTTAAAACACTAATGTGTTAAGAGTTCAAATTTCATCATCGAAATGAAGAATTGAATTGTCAAATGAGTCCTTTTCTTTAATCTATTAACCGAAAAAATTAGGTATTCATGTAAGAGAAATTAAATAAAACGATTCACTTATGCCCTGTACTATTCAGAATACTCAATTTTATATTTTTAGTAAAATCTTTGAGCTTGATATGTCATCACGAAAAAAAACAATTTGAAGTGCATAATGAGTCCTCGTTTATCTACTGGCTGAAAATTAGATAATCAATACGTCACAATATATAATGTGCTGCTCAAAATTACTCCAATTATATATTTTTTAATAAAATCTTTGAGCTTGATATCTTATTCGGGTGACTAAGGTCCTTCTTCACATTAGCCTTATCACCGCGAGGAGCTCTCCACTATTAATAATTAAATGAGCCTTAGATAAAAACAACATAAGTTCAACAAAAAAAACATTATACAATGTGAAGATAAACTAAAATGGAAAAAAAATATAAAGAGGAAACTGTAGAAGGAATTGATATATTTATCAAAATGATGGATTTTATTATTGCTTTGTCGTTGTGCTTTCCTAAAATAATCATGATATAGTAAAAAAATATTACCATCATTTGCAAGAAGTATGTTTCCTCTAAAATAATTTCATGAACGCAACAAACTAAAAGTAGTAGAAAGGGGGAACTCACATGGATTGTTGGTCAATTCGTGTACACTCATCTTGTTCAAATATAGGATTGTCTGCAAGAGTAAGAAAGCATATAATAGCAGTATTATAAGTCAGATGGCAACATCTTTCATCAGATATCATATTCTAGATCTATATATATTAGGAAGATTGTACTACAAAGCTTTTCGATATTTGGTAAGAATTGTCTTGTAATTTTAGTTACATGGAAAGGCTAGGGATACATTAGAAAAATAACTAAAAAAGAGAGGCAAATCCTAATGAAAAGAAGAAACAACTATTGAACTTATAGGGGCTATCTTCTGCTTTTACAAGAAGGTTTAACTCTTCATATGTCATTGCAAAATGAACGTCTATTTGGACAATACGTCAATAAATTATAAATTAGATAAAATGTTAGCAATTGAGATTATTACTTGCAAGTTGACGGAGGAATGATTCAATATATGGGTGTACGCATGAATTTTTGTAAGTGGTGTCGAAATTTATAGAAGAACTGCAATAATCTAATGGTTTTGTTAAGTCTTAAGTTAGAAAAGGTCCTGAATTAAATTCTACTTTATCACAATTTTAAACCACAAAGACTCTCTCAAATATTTGGAAAAAAAAGGTGCTAGTTGAGGTTTGCACCTCTGACCTTTTAGAGCAAAATCAGGTAGATAATCAACACTCCAAGATACAATTTATGTCAATTAGTGTCATTTTTTCTTACTTATCTGTTCCTCACAATATTAATACATATATGTAGTAAAAAAATTCGACGAAGCGGTGTCGCGTGACACCGCTTCGTTAAGCATGCATTTGCCCCTGATCCAATAGATCAATAATTTGCTTGTTATAATTTATTCCATGCGTGCCTCCAATTCCTGTACCAAAAAATCGAAATATTCCATCCTATTTATCCTATTCTAATGAAGAAAGTCACACATGACGTACAAGACAAGGGCTTTTTAGAGCTTCCTGTACAAGATGACATTCTCTTATAACAATGATATGTTTAAGGAAAAAAAACAAAACAACTCAGTGCACAAAATAGTTTGCGTTCATATAGGGTTTGAGAAAAGGCCACATCCTAATTGAGTGTGATGTAGGCAACCTATCCTGATGCATGCATCAGGATAGGCTGATTCCATGGCTTGAACTTGCGACCTATAGGTCACACGGAGACAACTTGACTACTGCTCCAAGACTAAGGCAAGAGTAATCCAAATTCACGATTATGTGAAACTCCTTTATATCTCTTATTAACATTCTCAATGGCTCTTTTGTATATAATTTTATGACATTTATATATTTAATTTTGACATATAAATATTTTTAAAATTTTAAAAATAAGTTGTAAACGAAATATTGCAGAGAATAAATGTTGAACCGGGAATCATCCAATTATTTTAGTTGGACTTGCTATTAATCAGGAAAAAACTCAAAATCCTTAAAAACATTAAAACAAAATGCCAATTCTGAACGTCGCTTACTTTCTCTATCAACATTTGGAAGCAACAACCAAATATATTAGAGAATAAAGAGAAATTTAGAATTACATAAAAGATTCTGACTTTGAATAAGCCTCATTCCTCTAATTAATTCTGCTATATGCCAGGTCTCAAGAAAAAGGCAAATTTTTCACTTTTCAAGATTCAACATCAAAAATGCTAGAAAAGAGAAATACCATAACAGTGAAATAGGACTTTTCATAATTGTGCTTTTCAAGAAAGATCAACTGTAAGGAACTAAATTAAACCCAAAATTTTTAATTTATTTTCTCTCGTTGTAAACCCGGAGACAACTAAATTCGAGCTCTGACTAATTGTAAAAGTAAACATATAAATCCATAAAAATACATATGACTGAATATAAGTTGAGAGACAAATACAGAATTTTAAAAAGGAAATAGAGAAAACTAAACCTTGAAAATTAGAACTCAATTAAACTCTAGCCATCAATAGGACCATTTCACATAGCATATCTCAATTCACTAACAAATTGTAAAAGTAGATTTAGAAACTTCTATATGAAATAAGTTGAGAATTAAACAAAAATATAAGTTTTAAAAAGGAGCAAAACCTGGTGAAACTTTAACAGGATAGAAGAGTGAGAAAAGAGTGCCATGAGATATTTTTGACTTCTAAATTTGAAGAAAATAAATGGTGGCTACTCTTCTTCAAAAAAGTGCCCGTCCGGAGCTTGGCGTCTGTTTGTAGGATAATGTCAGTACGTAGGAGATTTTGCTGAAGTGGCGCATAGTTTAGGTTTTTATATGGTTCTTAATATTTTGATATTTAGGTTAATTAAAAGGATACTTTAATAAATACTAAAGGGGTAATTTGGTAATTTGACTTTTAGATTTAGATGTTCCTGCTTTTAATATATTGTAGATTATTATTTTAATTCACAAAATTAATCTCCACTTAAGAAGGATAGAGATTCGGCGGTGGCCGTCAAAACAAGTCAGTGAAATTAAAAATACTTTCGTTCAAGTTTAACAGGTTGAACATGTTCAATTAATTTTGTTATTCAGTATTCGAAATGAATATCAGTTCATAAGTATAAACTCAAGATTAAACAATGATCTTAATCTCAAATTATGGTGGCTCTGATACCAATTGTTAGATTATTAAATCGCAGCCATAGTAGAGATTAAGACACAACTATACAGATATAGAATCATAATCTTGATTTAGAGTCTAAGGAAATGTACCGTTAAACTCCATGGATTCAACAGCGACAGCAAACGACGATTAAGCCTTAGACCAACTTCACAATCCACTAGCTACACGCCCTCACAGATAGGAGAACTTGACTGATGGGACGTCTACCGTTACCACGTATTTAAGAGGCAGAATATGCTAGGGTTTTTCAATAGCTAGGGAAAGGGGGGTGACCTCTATTTATAAAGAATACCTACCCATTACAGGTCAATAGTTATTGAGTCTCACTTATCCACACACACTCAATATTTAAATTAGTCATTTTATTTATCATCACTTAAGTTACGGCACTATCCTTTCAGGCTATAACCAATTAACTTAAGTCCAAATTCTAACTAACTCACACATTGCACGGCCAAAACTCGTTCCGTATAGAAGACGTCAAGGTCCAATAATTAGTGTAAACTTTACTAGCCCTCAATTTTCGTCCTTGAACCAACCCATGTTGTTTTGGCTTTGTGTTGTAAAAAGAGATGACAATGTGCCAGGTTCACTAGTACGTGTCAGGTTTCTAAAATATGTTAGCAGATGACCAATTGTACATAGCCATTACACGACTTAAAAATATATGACGTGCTCAAGCCTAACAGCATTGTCGGCCCTTTCTCGTTATCTAATTGATTTCGTCACTCTCATACCTAAATCGTATTTATACAGTCGTGAAATTCTCATACCGAGCGAAGGTTGTTTTGAAAAATTGAAAACATGGACACCTCAAAGGTACGTTACAGAATACCCACAAACAACTATGCTTCTGTAATTAATTACCTGGATTTTGGATGTTATAATCAGATTTTTTATTGTTCTAATTTAATTTGATGGTGTTACAGGGAACGGAGAGAATAAACGAAGAAGGAGCGGTGGAGATTAAGGTGGACGCCACAAATTACAAGACATCAGTAGGACATGAAGAAGAGCCAAAGAAAGAGGACGTGAAGATAACCCATGTTCCTCTCACATACGAGAAGCGCAGCACTGCTGATTCCGTGGCCGCTAAAGTTGCTGAAAAACTTGAGTCTGCTAAGGAAGCTGTTTGAGGAGCGGGTAGTGGCACCACCAACCATAACAAAACAGGCTGAACCAAACTTTTCCTCTGTTTTCTTTTTTGGACTATGTATTTATATAGTGTAATACAACACAAATAAAAGGTTTCTGGTTTAGATTGTGGTACGTTGATCATCGGTCCGAGTTCTTAATTTGAGTACTGTTTGTAAAACGACTCTGAACATTCGGAGGGGGGAGAAGTTAGGCGGCTCTGAATAGCGTTCCAACTTTGTGATGGAAACTAAGCGTCACCAAACAGTATAGAGAACGTCTACCAGTTCTCACACCAAGTAGAAAGTAAAGAACACTCAATATTTACATTAGAAAAGTTTTTTGCTTACGTGATTAAAAATTACTGACCTACCCAAATAATCAACTTTACTAAACTGAGCAAACGTCAGATTATATATAACCTATTGCATTTAAGAATTAAACTCTTAATCTCTACAACTCTATTGTAAGCCCTATGCAATAATGGTTAAATGATGTTCTACAAAATATTTCTAAAAAAATGTGTAGGAATACAAGTAAAGAACAAAAGACAAAGACATAAAAAACTTAAGGATTCAAGATATCTTTAATGTTGGGATCTGATCTTTGGTTTCTTAACAACTTTGTTCTTGGTTTGTAATTTCTTAACAACTTTGTTCTTGGTTTGTAACAGCTTTGTTCTTGAATGCACCTGGAGGTAACAGTGGCGGCTGGTACACTTGAGAGAATATGTTTAGGTTTGCAAGTGTTAGGTCAAACCTTGTATCATGTTGTTTATATATGTGAGAGCGCGAGAGAAGATACAAGGGTATTTTCGGTCTCTAGCAAGCTGCAATTGTGTTGATGTACTGCTACCAGTCGGTACAGTGCAATTGTGTTGATGTACTGCTACCAGTCGGTGCAATGCAGCAGCTTTTATAGTTGTATAGTTGACCTGTACTGTAACGATCCGGTTAGTCGTTCTAAGAGTTGTAGTCCCGTTCTCTTATTTCTGTTTTTTTATGTGTTGTTCAGTTGTGTTGAGTTGTATCGAGTTGGTAGGTTTGGGTTTGGAGTAGTTTTGGAGTGAAATGATCATTTAGTCTCTTAGTTATAAAGCTAAGTTAGAAAAGTCAACCGGAAGTTGACTTATGAGTAAACGAATTTGGATTTTGATTTTTATGATTCGATTAGCTTCGTTGGTTGATTTTAGACTTAGGAGTATGTCCGGAATATAATTTGGAAAATCGTAGTAGAATTAGGCTTGAATTGGCAAAAGTTGAAAGTTTAAAAGTCTTAGGCTTGAATTTCGAGGTTGATTTGGTGTTTTGGTGTTGTTTTGGGTGTTCCGGAGGTTTGACTAAGTCCAGGTAGTGATATATGACTTGTTGGAATTATTAGTTGAGGTCCCGAAGGCTTCGGGTGAGTTTCGGATAGGTTTGGGTTGTGTTGCGCTCGTTTTTCTTATGTTGTGACGCTGTTTCTTCAAGCATAAATGATATCATATTGAACAAATGAGCTCCGATTTCTTTTTTGATTGAAGCATTAGATCCGTATTGTAATTACGGACCTGTAGCAAAAAGAATCGTCGAATTTGGACATCATATGAGAATTTTATGGTGATTTTACTAAGAATAGAGTTGCCAAATTTTTCAGATTAATTAGGAAATTGTCAATAGCAACGTATTTAAAAATCTGCACTATTTGCAAATATTAAAACTTATATATCTCCTTCGTTATAAGGTCAAATTGAGTGATTCAAAAGCCTAACTTGACTAGAATTTTACAAGGAATACACTGGAGGCATAAAATACGAGTTTCGGGATCGTTTGGCTCTAGAAACGAGGCAGAATAGCTGGTAGAAAAATATACAAAACTAGGGTTTGTTCATTCGGTCATATTTTGAGTTGGGGAGCTCAGATTTGGGCGATTTTGGAGGCGAGTTTCACCATATGAATTGGGGTAAGTGTTCTCTACTCGATTTTGATTATGATTTATGAATCCATCTTCGTTTTTGGGATTTGATTGATGATTTCAAAGTGAAATTGAGGGAGTTAGGGTTTGAGTTTTGGAGAGTTTTAAGTGAGGATTTGAGGGACCAAACAGAGTCCGATTTTGACAAATTTTATATGGTTAGACTCGGGAGAGGACGAGGATTATTATTCTGCCATTTCTGACTGATTCCGAGACGTGGGCCCGGGGGACGAGTTTTGGCCGATTTCGGATTTTTGGCATGTTTATGTAGTTTTTATTGTGTAATTCGATTCTTTCGACTATGTTGATATTAGTATTCTGATTATGGTTAGATTCGAAGCTTTTGGATACCGAGTCGAGGGACGAGGACATCTCGGAGTTGGATTTTACGCTGTTGAGGTAAGTAACAATTTTAACTCTGGCTTTGAGGGTATAAACCCAGAGAAATTGATATCATGTGATTGTTTGGTGGTGATACCCACGCTAGGTGACGGGCGTGTGGGTGTGCACCGCGTGAGATTGACACTCGGTCCGTCCCGTGAGGCCATGCCTAAAAGCTATTATCTGTGGTTATGTGTTTACTTGTTGTTGAACTTGTTTGCCTTCATGTTAGAGATCCTGTTTAGGTTTTACTCATGCTCACATTATTTGTACTCAGTCATAGAAATTATTGTACATGTTTACCTCAGTCTCTATTATTTGCTAATATGTTGTGATACTTGATGTGGTCTGTGTTCCCTTATTTGTTGATGATGGTGAGGCTAGTGAGGTACATGACTGAGTGAGGCCGAGGGCCTGGTTGTGAGGATATTAATACCATAACGCGTGAGTTGTCCGCGTAGCACGTGAGCTGACCGTGCGGGTCCAGGTATTGATACCATAGCGCGTGAGTTGTCCGCGTAGCACGTGAGTTGGCCGTGCGGATCCAGTTATTGATATGGTAGAACGTGAGTTGTCCGTGGTTAGCGCTTGGGCTTTGGGAGCCCCTCCGGAGTCTGTACACACCCCCAGTGAGTTAGAGTGCGGTGATCGTTGAGTTCAGGCCGGCTTTAATTGGAGACTGCAAGGTAGCTGCCAGCGTCCGCAGGACCTTGTTACTCCTTTTATCATTTCTTCTTTGGACAGTTAGATAGATAATATATCTCAGTTCATAGTTTTAGACGCTCATGACTTAGTGACACCCCGATGTTTGGGAATCGTTTTCGTATTTTATATTATTTATATTTAGAGTTGGTTTAGTTTATCAGGAATTAAATTATTGGAAATATTTTATTAAATTCTTATAATCAAATTAGTAGTAATATTTTGGGAATTGGCTTGCCTTGTAACGCGATAGGCGCCATCACGACCATGATTAGATTTTGGGTCGTGACATGTACGCCGACCAGTCAGTACAGTGCAGCAGCTTTTATAATTGTATCATATTTCTATCTGATTCGTCCATAAAATTTATAATCGCATAACTTATCAATTTGATTACTGTTTGTACAGTGGGTTTCATTTTTTTCGTTTCTTCACTTCCACTCATCTTAAGGCTTCAACTTCCAAAATTGAATACATTATCGACACGCTCCCC